>NC_080041.1:89064581-89091784 GCF_012489685.1 Lotus japonicus | reverse complement strand
TTTTATATTAAATCTTCATCCCAAGCTATCTATAAATACCACCATTGTTTTGTTATTTTTCCTCATCCTTTGTTGTTCCTTTGTTTGGGGGTTGTAGTATCCAAACTTATTTGTGCATTTTCATATTCTGTTGTGTTCTAGGGAAAGAGGGAGGGAGGTCTGTATGCAGAGGACTGGAGGAAGCTAGATGACAATGTGTGCGAAGGTATGTGAATTGCTTTGTCTTTAGTTTTGAAATCCTAATTCTAGGTTTCAGGTTTATCATTCTCTTTTCATATTTGAAAATCTTATTCGGTTATTTTTTTTTGGTTACATGAAATCTTCTTCTTTGAATTTGTGAACCACAAACTAACAAAAACAACAAGAAGAAAAAGAAGAAAATTCCTCCATAGATAGATTTAACATGAACGCCAAATGTTTTGACCTATTAGTGGCTTCCATTCCTACTTTGACTAATATTATTAGAGCTTTCTTAAGTGTTAAAGGAAAAACAATAATTGGATCTGATAAATTTATGGTGAAATATAATTGTATTAAATATATTCAGTTTATTCACAATTACATGATGAGGATATACATAGAAACTAGAGTAACAAATTTCTAGCTAACTGATAAGCCTGTAACAGATTGCTAGCCAAAGTGATGAACCTATAGATTAGGATCCCAAAGTTCAAGTTTGAATATGTAACAGACCAAGTATAACAGCTTGATGTTAACAGATCTTTGCTGCTATTGCTATGATCTTATCTTATGCGTTAATAGGATCATGAAGTGCTTAAACTTTAAACTATCAAGAGTTTATGTGTTCTATGAGCTTGCTGTTTTAAGTTCCACCATCTCAGACGCTACACATAAAAAATTATTTGCTTGTGTTTTTATTTTTATTTCTATTGTATTTTGAGGTAGGAGAGAGAAATATGATCTTTTTTGGAATGTAGATATAGATTTTGGGTTGCTTGATTTGCTGTAATAGATGGTAAGTCACCATCAGTTTTGTCCTCACAAGTGTATAGTTGATCTGGTTGTCCCTTGAATTGGTCTTCACTTGCTCACATTATGAATGTTTCTAACTATTTTCTTGGCTATTTCAATTATTGGGTTTTTATCTGGCTTTGGAGTATTCTTCACACTTATTATGTCAAGTGTTATATTCCATTCTTTGCCTTTATTTTCTATGATTGAATGTGACCATTTGGATCCATTCTTAAATTTCAGTTGGAGCCGTCAATTTCATTCATATTCGTATTCAGCAGAAACATCAAACACATACAACTATCCATCTTTTTGTTCAGTTTCTGCTCCATCTCTCAATCTATTTCAATCTCACACAACCAACCAACCATATCTTGCATGTTCCAATTTATTCTTCATCCAATCCATTTGATTTCACACACAAAACAACAAAAACGGCTCAATCGTTCATTCACTGATATTTCACTGCAGCCACATCCACCTTCACTGAACCAGGTTGGTTGTTGTCTTCAATTCGCAAAAAGATTGCTTTTTGACGAAAACCCAGGTTTTCTTTTCGTGAAACATCATTAAATTTGCAATCTTTCGAAGCCCCATTTGCTAAAAATTCTGTATTGTTTTTTTGGTTTTGCTGAGATTTTGTGTTGATAGGTCAACATGGAGATCGATAGAGCAATCAGAGAGTGTGACGATCGAAGGCTTCAGACCAAGTATAAACAATGCTACCTATGTTATTCAGAGAGCCTTGGCTTTGTATTCGTAAGTCTTCTTTGTCTCTCATGACTATAGGTAATAGCTGTGACATGTGATTGATGGGGATTTCATATATGAGGAGTTAGATTCAGTTGTCTGTTTTGTGTTGGTTAGTTTAAATCTGAAGAGGAAAAGAATGTTATGTGTTGTTGACTTGATTTTTGGTTGCTGCTGCATCTGGAAAGGTGAATTGGTTATCAATGTGGATGGATGTTTGAATTGTCTAGGATCAGTTTGATGAGATTATGGGGTGATATTGACTTTCCTCCATAGGTAATTGTTGTCTTAGGGGCAAGCCATGTTAAAAATGCCAGTCTGTTGACTTGAACATAAATGTTATGAATGATGGTCTGCACAAGAAATTCCACATGGTCCAAGTTAATGGTGCTATCTCAAAAGTGGGAATAGATTTTCTGTTGATATGTGTATGTTATTCAAAAAGGTTATACAAGCTTTGTTTATCGACTATCGTTATTTATAACTGTATGCCTTTTCTAAACAACTTAACAATTCTTCCTGCTTCATAAGAGCATGTATTTCCTAGAATGCTCCTACCACAACTACTCAATTTGGCCTTACCCTTTGCCCTCTCCTCATCGTTAGAAAGGGTCTGATGCTTATAAGTTGATTTTTGCAGGATGGGACGAAATGAGGATATCCATTGATATGTAGAGAAGGTGGTAGCTTGGTCTCGAGAAAGAGGGAGCAGAAGGTAGAGAAGTTGCTATTATTCTTCATTGGTATGTATTTTGTTATTGTTCTAACTCACTGTTTCTTATGTTTTCTTTTATGTTTTTTCATTTCCCCCTTCATTTAGTATGGTTTTTCTTCTTACTTATCTCCCATTATGCATGATTTTTTTTCCTTATTTATCTCTCATGTGTGACTGGTTGGTGAGGTGATCTGGTATTGATTGTGGAGTGTTTGTGGCCTGTGAGGCGCTAGAGCTGCTGGTGTGTTATGTTTTTGCTATGGCGGATGATCCCTGTCGTGAGCTTTTGAATGTTGCTGGATCCTCCTTCATACTATAGAGGGTCTGTCTCTTCTTTCTGTTCTGTTGTTACTGTGTTTGCGGTCCTTTGTTGCTGCTGCTGTTGAAGCTTCATGCTGTTTGATATGTGCTGTTGTTTCTGTTGGGATTGCTGCTGCTGTATGCTATTGCTGCTGTGTTTTGCTTCTGTTGTATGCTATTGCTGTGTCCTTTTTTTTTAATCTAGCTCTAATATTCAAAGAGGTAACTTGATAATGAAGTGGAATTTTTAATTTGTTTGATAAGCAATGATAAGCAAGGAAGAAACAAGTTTTTAATCTGTTTGTTGGTAGTGGAAATGAAGTAACTTGATAATTGGTGACATACTCACTTAGGTTTTTTGGGTCTAAGACTGCACAAGAGCAAAATTTCGATCTCAGTATTAATGCAAATGCGTATTTGGATTGTCTATCTTGCCATACTTGACAAATTGAATAGTTAACTAAGTTATTTTTATCTACTTGCTGATATTTTATGACACGGAAGTTTTCCTTGAATGGAATGGTTCTTAGTTTCACTTTCCAATGTTTTAATTAGATCAAACATGTGCTGAGAAATCAAAGTCACATATTTGGACTTTTCGGACACCAGAAGAGGCTTCATACAAATGGAAAGAACTTTATGGTCATTTAGACGAGCCTGAATGGTGAAAATCAAATTGTGAAATATATATATATAGTTTGATTTTGCCGGTGATACATGTGCTGAGACTTGTAGAGACCAAAGAAAGAAAGTTGATATCAAATTGAAGATGCCAGAGGATGAGATTTTCAATCTTAGTTTTGTGCACCCTGCACATTGAATTTTGTATTCAGAATACTCGGCATATTGAGTTTCTAATAATCTTTTGAAGTTGCAATGACTTAGTTTTAATGGTTTTTTTTAACTCCGAATGAAATTTTAGTCACTGCTTTGTAGTCCTTTTCTATCATATTATGGCTCAAGAATTTATTTGAGCTTATCTTAAAGCATAATTACTTATACAAAAAATTAGATCAAACATTAGTTTTGTCTTTTCCATAATTCACCAAAAAGTCATAGATGTATTGTGTGGATAACTAGATATCATTGCAGAAAAAATTGGAGCTTTTTGAATGTTTTCCTTGTGCTTATACTTTCTATAGACTAACTACTACATTATTTAACAAAATGTTTTATATTTTCTTACTCCTTGGTTTTGAGTACCTTATAACATTCATTATGTCCTACAGTTTATAATTTTCCATGTGCAGATGTCTCTCATGGTCATAGTGTGTGTCTTACAACTAGCAATAATCTCTTAATTGTCTTATTGAGGTATTTTGAATTATTAACAGGTTCAATGGGATGGATCAACAACTGGTGAGCACCAAGCAGAGTTTCAATTTGAATTGAACCAGTAGTGACTCATTTCTATGGTTATCCACCTCCATTTTTAAGGCCCAAGTTTCCAAGGCAACCAGGAATGCCAACTGGTGAGCACCAAGCAGAGTTTCAATTTGGTAAATTGAACCAGTAGTGACTCATTTCTATGGTTATCCACCTCCATTTTTAAGGCCCAAGTTTCCAAGGCAACCAGGAATGCCAGGTAACATGACTCATTCCTTGATTATTTCAGCTTTCATTGTAAGATTTCTTACTTGGATTTATTTTGTTCTTGTGAATAAATCGCTCATATCTATTTCACTATAACACAAATATCATATGTGAAGAATTCAATTCAATACTGGTTATGTCACTCTAGGAATCATGTTTGCTTCAACCCAATGTGTTTCCACTATAAGTCATTTGATTAGGTGGGCAGAACTTACTTTTGGTACAAATCTACTGTTAGATTCTCAATGCATGACTAACTTGAAAACGTACTTTGTGCTCTGATATGACTGGGATAAAGATTTTTTTTAGGGAGAATCATACAGAACCTCAGGGTAAAGGAAATCAATGACTTTGTGATTAATGAGTTATATTTGATAACTTCACCCTCTTTTGATTAAAACTTCTTAATATGTGAAATTTAGTTATAGAATATGCACAAGCATTGATTCTAATCTAAAAAAAAGTGTTGTAGGATTGAAGATGGAAGAAAATGCAAAGCTTCGAGTAGGAAATGCAAATTTAAAGTTCCTGTGTGCCGGGCACGCCTCAGAGGCTGCCGGGCGCTCCTGGCGGTCAAGGAAATTTCACCCTTGGCCCTTTTATTTTTTGCCTTTCTTACTCAATGACTTTTTGATCAGCTTTACCAAGAAGTTTATAGTAATACTAAAGTTCCATAATCAAATATATTTCAACCTTGCAGAAAGTCTGTTCTAACCTAATTTAGTTTCGTCTCTAATACTGCCTTATAAAAATATGATATTTCTTTAAGATGTATTTATCTCTCTTTGCATTGGTTCTCTGTCATGTTTCTTTTGCAGTTGTTAGATGAGAGAAGATCATCATTGTCTTATGGTTTATTCATCTACTTATCGGTATGGTATGCTACATGGTTGCCTCACCAACCACCATATTTAATTATGTGTGTGTGCACGTGTATAAGTAGTAGGAACCATATAAAAAGGGGATTCCTGATACATAGTAGTCCATTTAATTTTCTGGTTCATTTGGGGTTTTTGAATTTTATATTGTCCAAGTAAAAATCTTCCCTTGGCCTGAACATTGCGGGTTGAAATTTGGCTTCTGGGGTTGGTTCGATATGTTGAAATACTGAAGTGGGTCTTTACGATGTTAGTGAGTCTCTCATTTTTTGATTTTAGTGGGAACTCTTTTTTGTTTTCAAGAGGAAAATATTTTAGTGGTAACTCTATTTATGAGTCTCTCATTATTTGTGTGATTCTTTCAACAGTTTTTGTTCTGTTAATGCTTATCTGACTTTATGTTCCTTTCTTTACTGATCTGTGGTATGCGCAATTGACTACCTATGCTAAGGGTTGCTTTTTTTTTTATTAGCAGAGGTGATTGGGTACAAAAGATGACGAGGGTTACCTGTGATTTTGGCGATACAATGTAGAAAGAGGCAGTGTCTTCTAAAATCTCACTCCAGAATTCTTTCCCTATTCACGTTCCCCGATGAAAGTCCAAGCCTCTCTTTCAATCTGAATATATGCATTTAAGATGATAATAGAGGTATTGCTTTAGGTGGAGACAGTATCCTAGAGTTAGTTGATTAGTTTTAACATACGAGAATTGTGATTCAGTGGCTAAAAGCTAGAAGTATGAGGCGAAAATGTCAATGATATTTATACTTATCCATATGTGCATGTGAGCCTCACTTAGAACTCGAGTTCTATCTCTCAAGAGTTGAGATTTACGCGATATCAATTTAAAGAGTGGGTCTATAGTTTGTTTGTAAGAGTTTTAAGACTTTCAAGATTTGTAATTTTGTGCTATTCTTGAATTAATTCTGGTTCCTTGGCACAATATGCACGAAAACTACCATGTATTATTTGCAAGAAAATTGAATATGATTGATGCTTAGGGAGTAGAATTTGAGCTGAGTAAGCTAGAAGGAACGGGAATTTGTTATATCTAAAGGGCAAGTTAGTTTTCTCATGCCAACACTTTCCAAAATTAACTATAATTGCAAATGTTTTAGTTCTTTTGATATATCATTCTGTTTTGAAACAACAAATGCCAGAGGTGCATGGTTTTGTATTATGTCCTTAGCTATTTATACTGTTGTTCAAGTTTTACGGATTTGGCATTTGAACTTTGAAGTAATATTTCAATAAGAAGCTTATTTAGATGGTTCAAGTCTTAGTTGTAAAGAAGAAATTTACAATTTTGGATTTTTAGGAGCTTGCTTCTTACATCAACATCGTTTTTTTACACTTGTAGATTTTCCCACTTTTTTTCTTATCAAGTTTGTTATATTGCTTAACCACTCTCTTGGTAGGGAATAGCTAGGTTATATATTAATGATCTTAAGACAAATTGTTAGGTGCGTTGTTGGTTAAGCCTCAAACTTGGGACTGGTGTTCATTGGATGCGTTAAGATGAGTTTCAAATCTTAACTTATCGGATCATTTTTTTGCACCTGAACATGATCACTTGCTGCGGTTAACAAATGTTAATTATTGTAGGATGCTGGGGCTCAGCTGCTTAACGGTAATGGTGTTGCCAATGCAAATGGCACTACCACTATGGCTGACATTAGAGTTGTCAATATGGACCAGCTCGTATGGATTGAGTTGAAAACGGGTTGGGTTGTGTCAACCCGAGGTCTTAACGAGCCAGGAAAATATGAACACAACCCGGTTCGCTACGAGCTCGCGGGTTGGCAGGCTGGCTCGCGGGTTGAGTAAAATAAATATAAAAAATAAAGAAATTGGATTAGAAAATGTTTAAAATGTTATAAAAATAATAATTTCAAAAAAATACTTACATAAATTGGTTTCAACTCATAAGAAAGAGGTTTATCAACGCAACTATTTTTTGTCACATTTGAAATATAGTAACAAAAATTAATTTATAGGATTTAAGAACACAATTGTTTTACTGTCACATTTAAAATGAGATAAATAATAGAATAACAATAAATAAAACACAAAAAATCGTCTCAAATTTAAAGAAATGAAAATTTCCATTTTTCTATCTAAAAATAATCCATAAAAATAACCTTGAATTAAGAAAAAATAAAATAAATTTTTTAATAAAAAATAACTTGAACTCGCAGGTTGGCTCGCTTGACCCGCGGGTTAGCTCGTCTAACCCGCGGGTTAAACGAGCCGGATTGCACTAACCCAAGTTCTTTTCGAGCTGGAATTTAATCAACCCAACCCGGCTCATTTAACCAACCTGTCGAGCTGACCCGCGGGTTGAAACTCATATTGACAGCTCTAGCTGACATCTTCAATACTTAGAAGGACCTATGCAATATTGATGTTGTTATTTGTGATAAATAGTATTATTTTTATTTTCATTCCATAAAATAAATTTTATTAATGCAATTTTTTTATAATTATAATAACACCGTAAAAATTATATATATATATATATATATATATATATATATATACATTAAAGTGATTAATCTACACTCATGTAATGGTAAAGATAATAATTAAAACGAATTGAATTTGGAATCTTGAGTAGACAGCTGATGTGTAAATTACTAAATTCATTTTAATAAATTGTAGAATCAAGTTTAGAATCACTTCTTCGTGCATCTCACGGACACCGGAAAAAGCATCCACTCATGGCCAATGAAGTTCAGACACATTGACTTCAATATTCGTATCTTCAACGAGGATGAACGTGAGATAATCTATGCTGAGCCAGAGCAAGAACCATGGACAGAGTATGAGGAAGTTGGTTTTTCTTTAAATCTCACCGCCGCCCAGTGTAGCAGAAGCAGGCATTGGTAAAAAGTGTATATTACATTAATTTAATGTTTTATTTTTGTAGATATTAAACTATTGTGCATTTTTTGCGGCCTGTTCATGCTAAAGCTCTCTAGGATTATTTTCGTTGTCAGCCCAAATCAATGAAAGTGATTGTTCGTAAGGGTGATAAGCAAACCTGGGGATTTATTTTGTAAAATTATAATTGTAGAATAATTATAATAAAATTGTAAAAACTAAATAAGTACATGTGTTTCAGTTACACTAAAGTTAATAATCGGTTTATTGTCACCTGTCTATTGGAAAAGTTAATAATGATTGCGTAGATTACAAATTACTACTGGTATTGTAAATTAATTAATTCATTTTATAAAATTATAGAATTAAAAATCATAAAACATAGAATCGTTCGTTCGTGCATCGCACGGTAACGGGCTATTATCCTAGTTAAAAACAATATAAGAATTGTCCCTAAGTGAGCTCAAAATTGAAAACAAAATAACTTGCATTCTGCTCCCCATAACTCCAAATTGAAATGAAGGAAAACTCCTCCAATTTCACACAAGCCCAAAATCTATCTGAAAATTCATCATACGTTGCTTCCGTCGAAACCTGTTAACTCCCTCTCGACGCCGCCGCCGCCGCCGCCGCCAGAATACTTCGTCAAAAGCAGCGTCGAAACCCACGCTTACCCCTCCGATGGCCTCCCCGAGTTCAGCCCGTGCCTGCCTCTCAGTTAGCGACGCGCCGCCTTACTCTGTCCGTTCATCCATGTCCTCTGACGGTGCGAGTCCGCCGGAAGCCGCGTCTGTGTCTACCATCGAGGTAAATCATTTGATCGATCACAGTTGTAATTTGTAAACCCTAAACCCAAACAACAATTGCTATTGCTACTGTATCTATCTATCAATCTCACTTTGTGAATTCAATTCAATTCAGATTCAGATTCAAACACTGCATATTGACATGGATCGAGATTTGATAATTGAAATCCTTTTGAGGTTGCCGGTGAAGTCTATTGTACGATTCAAGGCTGTGTGCAAGTTATGGAGATCTCTCATATCCGATCCCCTCTTTGCATCATTACATTTTCAACGTGCTGCTCCTTCACTCCTTTTCGCTGACTCTCATGCCATTCGAACCATTGACTTAGAGGGACCGCTTCAATCTCATCGTGTTTCTCAACCAATCAATTGTCACTTTTTGTCTAATTATCATGATTTATCGTCGTCTAAACACGGTAACCGTATTTCGATTGAAGGTTCGTGTAGAGGCTTTCTGCTAATCACCTGGATTAGTAATATTGGTTATGGGCACCCGTGGAATGATAGTCTCTACCTGTGGAATCCATCCACACATGTCCACAAACCAATACCATCATCTCCTGTTGTTGACACCAATGTTTTTAGTCATCTATTTGGATTTGGTTACGATTCCTCGACAGATGACTACTTGGTGGTTCGAGTGCCCGTTACGGACTGTTACCAACCTACTCATTTACCAGATGTGCAGTTTTTCTCATTGAGAGCTAATATGTGGAAATATACCGAGGGTGTTGATTTGCCTCCCTTGACCACTATTGACCTTTGTCATGGATTGCTCTTTAACGAGGCTATTCACTGGGCGGTTAGTAACTGGGTCGATGGTGTTACGAACATGTTTATTATTGCCTTTGATTTAATGGAAAAGAGACTCTTAGAGATACCCATGCCTCATGGTCTTCTTTTCCCTGGTTTTTCTTTGTGGGTGCATGGAAGATTTTTAAGTCTATCAATTTTGCAGAGAGATGGTACATGTGAAATATGGGTTATGAAGAAATACAAAGTACTGACATCTTGGACCAAGACTGTTCTATCTACGGGGAGCTTTCACTTCCCAATATGCTCTACAAAAGGTGGTGATATTGTTTTACATTCTGGAACAAAAGTGAAAAAGTATAGTGATGAAGGAGTAGAACAAGAAGAACAACTAGAGTATCCGAACCATTGTGGTTTACTAGATGCATCAGTGCCCATATATACAGAGTCAATGCTTTCACTCCCTGATGTTAGCGACTGAAATCTCCACAAGAGCTTCGATTTGTAAGTAAGCTCCTCAACTTTCACTTTCAATTTGTTAGAAACACATTTATTTCCCTTTTAATATGCCTTCTATTATAGTTGTAATGTTTGTGGAGTTATAGTTCTAGTCGTTAAATATCTGGAGATTCATCCATGTAGTAGGGAGTTTTTTAATGGCTTTTAGAGGCAACTTTGGACTAACAATCCTAACCACAAAGACTCTGATAGTTGCTGTTTTGGTTTGGATTCTAACTTTGTGGAACCTTACTATGCTGGATGTAGTGAACTCCTTTTCAAAGATGGATAGACTAATAGTTTCATATAGGTAACAACCATGGCAATATAATGACACAAAACCTATCATTGATTACAATTCTAAGATGACAAGAATAGGATTAGGCTCACTCGAAAATGAAAGTAGGAAAATGGGTGATTTTATACCTATTGTGATTTTGGTGGAGGGATAGGAGATCCTCTGCAATGAAATTCTAAAACTGAGTTGTTGGAAGCTGTACTGAAAAACCTTAATTATGGTTGTGGCTTTCGTTATGCTTTCAATTCATTCATTCATTACTACCCACAATGTGAAGAAAGATCCATTTATTATTTGAAAACAAACATATAGACATTTTAAATAGGTTTCTTTTACTAGAACAATGTGTGGAAATGATGTACAAAAACAGTATTTAGACTTTTAATTCTTAATATCAAGTTAAGTTAAGGAATAATTGATCATGAGATGGATTGTCACGAAACTTCTGTAATTCAGAAAAATCAATTTGCTACAAGTCCATGTTCATTTTACTATCTTAAACAGCTGCATATATCATGATGTCATGATGAGGCTGCTAGATGGCAAAGTAATCTGCAGTGGTAGAAGAAGAATAAATTCAAGGGCATGTAATTTGATCCATTTTTGTGAGGCTCATCTAGGAAATAGTTCATATCACAACTAAGGGCATATTTGAATAAGAATCTCAAAAGGGTTACAAAATTATGGTTTGATCTCTTACTTTGGTTTCTCGTAATAGCACTTTGACAGATCTTAATATTGATTAGTTGGAAATGAATTGGTATCAAATGTTGTTTCATATTGTTGATAGTGATGGACTTTTAATCTGCTATGTATTTTAAGCTTTAATCTAATGAGAGATTTTTTAATTATAAGTATATGAAATGTTATGGTACTTATGATCTGAGTTTTTGTTATTGATTTTGACTTTTGAGCAGCAATTAGTGGGTCTGGTAGCATCATTCACGTATGTTGGTGAAGTGATCAATGAAAAATTGGGTCAAACAGAAGCTGAAATCCTTCATTGAGGTCCATGGAGAAGAAAGGAAGCCATGGGGAGAGTCCATTAGGATCTTGACTACAAGGAGCGAAGACCCAGTTAATTTATATGAAGGATTACGAGCCCTATGGAGGTTTTATTTCAATTAATCAATTGATTTCAAATCATTGGAACAAATGTTTTATTTGCAATTTAATCTCTACAAATAATAGCTCGGTTAATTTATTTGTAATCAGAGTTTTTTTCTACATTCTCATTATATTTTGGATTAATGGTATATTAAACTATTTGTGTGACAACTTTTTTTAATTGTTAGAACATATATTTATATCAACTCACATATTCAATTCTTGCATACTATACTTTCGTATACCTCACGTTGTATGTTAAAAAAGTTCACGGGGACGAACAATTTGCATGTATAAATGAGGATGTTAAGATTTATAGTTGACAAACTTTTAAGTAAGGGGTAACATACGCACAGTCTTGGATTATCCGGAGTTTAATTGCATGTTTCAATTTAAATGGGGAGGAACATTTTTTGTTTTAACATTTTAACAATGACAATGTAATGACACAAAACCTATCATTGATTATCAAGTAAAGTTAAGGAATTATTGATAATGAGATGGATTGCCACGAAACTTACTGTTATTCAGAAAAATCAATTTGTCAAAAGTCCATGTTCATTTTACTATCTAAAACAACTGCATATATCATGGGGTCATGATGAGGTCGCTAGATAGCAAAGTAATTTGCAGTGTAAGTATTTGGCTATACTTTTAGGCTTGACTTTTCCTACATCTTCTATTTTTATTTTTATTTTTGTATATCTTTTTTCACGGCCTACTAAATATAATGTTGGAACATATTTAAGCATTTAATTGAATTTAAGAGTATTAAATTATCCTTAACCAGTGTCCTTAGGGCACTCATTAGCAGGATTGTTTCTATAAGTTTGGTTCCTATATTTGTATTGTCCTATGCCTGTATTTATGGATCATAGATATATGTGTCTTGTAATATTTGCTGATTGGGAGCCATTCTTCACTGTAATAAGAGTTGGTATTCTTCTCCAATGGCCTACCTTTTATTTCTCACACCAAAACATCCCTCCCTTGTTTTGCAGCATACACTGAAGATACTGAGTGTGTTGGGCTTGCTCGGCTTGGAAGCGAAGATCATATGATAGTAGTTGGAACAATGAAGCAGTTGCAGTTGGTTGACTTTGGAGCACCTTTGCATTGCCTTGTCATAACAGGGAAGACCCATCCCTTGGGAACAGAAATGCTGGGTTTTAACAGATGCAGGACTTGGTCATTGAGACTAAAGGACTACTTTAAGTCATAAAAGACTTTTTTTCTTTGTGTTGAAGGAGGGGATTCAGATTGGACACCCCATCACAAAATCTCACACCACCATTTAGATCTCGGAGCAAGATGCGAAATCTTGTGCTAGAGTTGCCAAATCCAACTCTCTTGAATGAGTCTTTATCTTTTGTGAAACTTTTTGCTTGTGAGCTAGAGGCGGCTAAAGTTTTTTTTCCCGAAATAATCCCATCATCGAATTAAGAAGGCATATAGGCCACAATGTCAAGATCTACCAAGTTCTGAGCCACTTCTGGAACCTCCTCAACCCAAACTTGACAACCAAGGTTAGGAGCGTATCTTACAACCAAGGCTAATTGTATGACCCTTACATTTATCTAGAAGGAAGTAACTTACATATCTTTTATACTAACACTGTAGAAACTCAACAAATGAGAACATGTTGCTCATAAACTCTGATTCTTGTATAGTTGTATTTCTAAGTACGTACTATTGAATCTCCCTACTGCGTTATTTGAAAGGTTCAAACTATTTCTCACACCATTTTCTAGCTATTATGCCATGAACTCTCTTTTCTAAATTAAAATGCAGTTAAATCTCCCTCATATGGATACACGGTCTGACTTTCAAAGTTGTAACATGAAAAGATGAGTTTAAATATCTATCGATTTACCTTGAATATAAAAGAAGTCACTTTTTAAGTGTTAATGTATCTTCATTTAATTGTGTTAGATTTCATTTCATTTTTAAAGTTGCCTTCATGATTCCTATCTAAATAAAAAGAAGAGATGGTGGAATTTCGGTGGCTAGGATCACTGCACAGTGAAGATGCAACTATTTCAAGCATCAGAGCTCCTTATTTTTTTTTTCCTTGAATAGCATTTATTCTTTTGTATATATGTTTTATTAATCCTATTTTTATAAAAACTAAGCTGCCTCTGATTCCTTTTTCTATGTCTGAGCTTCTTTGTAGTCCTATTATTGTTTTTTCACAACACATTCTTGTTTGTGGAAGAATCATTCATACATGTACTGAACAAAAAAAAATAACGCGTAAATGCTTAAATGCTTGATTCACATTCAAAACATAATTTATATATCTCGATAATCTTTACTTTATTTTATAATTGAGACACCTCTGTAGCATCCCATTCCACAAGCTTTATTTAAAGTAACATATAAATTGTCATCCTGGAATCATTATATCGGTGCCACCGCTGCCAGTGCCACAAACTACAATTGTGTTCTGACAATTGATGAGCTGCAATGTGAACTTATCAAAGCAGAATCGGACCTCGGCTAAAGTATTTTTCTGAGTCCAGGGACACGCAAGCTGAGGATAAACATTATATGTGGACCGGAGAAGTAACAGAATCTTGTTTAATGGCTCCAAATTGTTTGGTTGAATACTGCTCAATGCCACTCGGATGTCAGAAATGGCTTCAACCTGCCACTTCAGCTTCAGAGTAGTATCAAAATAGTCCCCTTGCTGAAAACTGCCACCGTTTACCATACATGTTCCGTGCTTTTCATACTCCGGCGCCCAAAACATAAATTCATCGTCAGCCGCAAGCATATTTGGCCAATTAACGGCCAGTTGTCCTTTTAAACTAACAGTCTACAAGAATGAAAAAATCAATTAAAAGAAATGGAATCATAACAAGTTTGTGTTGTGGAGAGAGGAGAAGTGAGGTGAGAGAGGCTGCGGCTTCTTGTATATGAAATTAAGGTTGAGAAATTTTTCAGAGTTTGGGTATTATAAAATTTAAAGTATTAGAATCCAGTTCCAACTTTTTAATATAAGGTATTATAAAATGAACAAAGCCGAAGAAGCCAACAAAAAAGCAAAATAAACAAAAAATAATCATAAAAGAAGGTGAAGTCAACAAACATCTAGCAAACAGAAAATACAAAAGGGATACTCACTTTGGGCTCAAAGCTGTTATAATAGTATTGTGGGCACTTGGGCTGGGGATTATAGTGATTTCCAGGCCACAAACCATGTATAGTAAATTTTTTGGTGAAACTTGCTACTTTTCCAGCGTCACATGTATTAACCAAACAGACAGTTGGTGTCCACTGAAGAGACAGCATCAGCATTTGATATGCAACTTGTGCTTCTCCTAGCACAATAAGAGAGAGGATAAAAATCAAGAACAGAAGATTTTTCATGCTGGACTGGTAGATGAGAGAAAACAAGATGAGAAAGTTTCACAATGAACTGAATGAGATGATGATGACATGAGATGAGAAATGTGGGTATATATAGATTTCAAAGTTTCTTAAACTAAGCTATTACATTAGGTGAGCTTCAGCTACAAGAAATAAACTATTATAAGAATATTTATCTTCCCAACTATTATCTCATTCAACTACTGTAAAAATTTGCTCTTTGCCAATAACATTGTAGTTTACTATTTTTGTTATCACGTGGCATACATAAATACATGAATTTTTAATACTATTCACTACAAAAAAAAAAAGTGGGGTGCATGCGTGATAAACTAAAACTGCTTTATTAGTGTTAGAATTGTAAAATGAACTTTCCCTTGTTTTAATTTTTTGAAACGTGACTATATATACTAATAATAGTACTATATACTAGCGTAAAACTGCTTTGTTTCTTTTTCCCGTGAACGAAATAAAATTGTTTTTTTTTTTATAATATTTAAGTTTATCACTATACTAATAATAGTGTTACTAGTGTATGTGATAGTGCGTGCATGGCGTGTTAAGAAATGTCATATAATTAATTGTAGCATGTCAAACCGACTTTCCCTTCTAAAAGATGCTAAGTGATGGATCAGAAATAAATTAAGTTCTATCCACCTCATTAATGAAATCAGATAGTTTTTATTTACTTGATAGTAAAAAGTTGCCTCAAAATGATACTAGTATAATGCTCCTACAATAGATTAATGTAATATGCACCGTTAATGTAGTTTACAGTACTACTTAATTGAATTCTATCAAATTTAATTAAAATTAAAAAGGAGAATATGTAATTATTCCCTATGGGGCATATTATAATTGATTGTCAATGCACTACAAAAATAACAGCATTTTGCCGCGGTTTAAACCGTCGCAAAATACGAGTTGAGGCGGCTGGCTGACGTCGTAGGTACGAGCGTCGGGAGAACATCCTGTGACAGCTAAAAAAAACCAATCGTTGGAATAACTCGTGCATCATGTATTTCGTATTTTCACCAACTCTGCGACGATTCTAACCACCGCAAGATGAATAATGCCATCAAATTCCCTATTCTACTAGAAATCCCCGAAACACTCTTTTTCTTTCTTCAAAATCTACTTACATAAACTCTTTCCTAAGAATTGATTTTGACTAAAATCAATTATTTATAGAATTTCAAACTTAATTAGTATGTTACTGAAGACACAAGACTCACATTTAAGTGGATTCTTGTTTTTTCAATAAGAAATAACCAACTTCAACTTTAATTTCAAATCTCATTGAGAAACAAGAAGTAAATTAACATAATTTCACATCCCAAAGTCCCGATTTTTTTCTTTGTTCCTATTCCACCATTCACCAAAAATGACTAAAATTTACTTCTTGAAGAAGTGGTCAAATGGTGGACATTATTCACAAAACTCATTCTAAAGAATTTAGTAGCGTTTATGGCAGAAAAATGAATGTTTCAAAATGAATTGGCCGGCCACGTACTACTACTAGAAGTATCATTTACTTGTAGTTACTAAAATCTTAAAACTTGTAACAATTTAGTGATGATTCTGGGAATCATAAAATTCAAACTGTTAAGTTAAGAATGATGGTTCAGTTCATATTCAATCTCATTAAATGAAATAGCTCATTAGTTGAAAACTCATCCAATCTTCACCAAACCACACCAGAACTAACTTGGTAGTTGTAGACTTTGCCATGAATTAATTACAAAGATTTCAAACTCTATTCATATCCCACGAAAATGATGTTTATAGTGCCTAACTAAAATTGGTCTAGACAACCTACATAGCGTGTAACATCACTCTTCCTATATTTGGTTTTAGTATGAGGATTATCAATATCTTATTACCAAAATTATGCATTTTCAGATTCATCACAATAAAAAGTATTGTTCATATGAACAATCATACACTATTTTAAGCAAACATATTAACTCTTCATCAATCTTTCTACGGCTTAATGCACATAGTGGAGTGAAAGATTAGATAAGTAGGTTTGTCTATGACTTTATCTCTATTAAATGCATTCCATATCTACACGTTTCTCTCTATTTCCCTCATCTGTGAGTTACTTTACAAGAGTGTTTGAAGAGGAATTGACCCTTTGATACTACTACTAGCAATCATAAAATTCAAACAGCTACATCAAGAATTAAGATGGATGTGTTCATATTCAATCTCATTAAATGAAATAGCACATTACTTGAAAACTCATCCAATCTTAGCTAGTGTGTGACACACCCCTCCTTCTATATTTGTTTTTACTTTTTAGTACGAGGATTATCAATTTCATTACCAAAATTATGCATTTTCAGATTCATCACAATACAATACAATACAATACACTGAAACTTGTCCATTTTGCTCTATCACTGAGTCTGTCATCATCATCATTCATTCTCATCCATGGAAACCACCAAGCTCTGGAACTCTCCACACTTTCCTTTCTCCACCACCGCCAATGCCAATGCCAATGCCAGACCCACACACCGCGTTTCTCTCAAACTTCCATTTCCATCAACACCACCACCACCACCACCACCTTCCCGCCTCCACGTAGCTCCCATTGCGTACTCGCCAACACCACCCAATCGAGACCTTCGAACCCCTCATAGCGGGTAGGTTTTCATTTTATACTGTTCTATTGATTTCAATTCATGAATGAATGAATTGATTGATGATTGTTGTTGTTTAGGTACCATTTTGATGGTTCAGCTCGGAAATTCTTTGAGGGTTGGTACTTCAAGGTGTCGATTCCGGAGCGGAGGCAGAGTTTCTGCTTCATGTATTCGGTGGAGAATCCTGCGTTTCCCAACCCATTGACGCCTTTGGAATCGGTTCAATATGGACCTAGGTTTACTGGTGTTGGGGTTCAGATTCTTGGTGCTGATGATAACTACATTTGCCAATACACTCCACAATCAAACAACTTCTGGGGGAGTAAGCATTTTTTTCACTTTCTTCTTTAAATTGGTAAAAAAATAGAACTTGTTTTTATGTGAATTGTAAAATGCCTGATCATGTTCTGTGGATTTGAACTTGTAAATGTATAGGTAGGCATGAACTCTTATTGGGGAACACTTTCGTGGCGAAACCAAATTCAAAACCTCCAAACAAGGAGGTTCCTCCTCAGGTTTGTATACTAACTGCTAATAGCTGTTACCTTTAGAATCCTTTGGAATTTCAGTGTTGATTTTTTTTTATTCTTGAGGTGGTTTGGTTGTTCAGTTTCAGTTTTTGTGATGTATGTTTGTTGAGTTTTAGGTGATTCTTTTTGGATGGCTTTCATTTTTTTTCTTCTTGTTAGAGTTATGCAGTGTGATACTCTCGTTATGTCTTACATTGGTTTTAATTTAAATGCTAGAATTGTGTAGTTTGATACTTCTCACAAGTCCCACATTACATGTTATACATATGCTGTGAGCCTTGTAAACCTTTTCTACATACAAACATCAATAAAACTGGTCTTTCGAGCTGTGGACATAGGTACATACACTGCGTGCCTAGCCACATTATATTGTGTGTCCTTTATCTTCTTGATTCTGGAAGATAAGAGGGTTGTTTGTAATAGGAGAAACTTTATCAGCCCTCGTGAGGGAAGAAACTAGATGACATGAAGTAAGCAGATAGGGAGTTGTTAGATTGACAGAATCTTGGAATTATTAGATTTACATTGGCTAAGAATGTCACGTTCAGCATTGTCAATGAGAAAATTACTTTAAGTTTGATGAAGGTGTTATCTAATATGTAGAAAAATCCATATGCTGCAAACAAAGTACACCTGATGCGCTGATTATTCGATGGGAGTAGATAATTTTGTGACTGATCACATTAATGAGTTCAATACAATTCTGGTTCTGCATTATTAAATACGAAAAGCAGAGGGAGGAGCAGTTAAAAGGGTTAGAATTAGACCCAGGCCAAGGCAGATCAAAGTCCAAAGAGAACGGGAAATCCAAAAATAGGCAAGATATGATTTACTGGAATTATGACAAAAAGGGGTCACCTTAAAAGCCAATGCAAGGAGCCAAATAAGAGTAATAAACATAAGAAGCAGAAAAGTGATGAAAGTGAAAATGTTGCAACTAATGAAACTGCAATGTATTAAATTGTAACTTTTGACAGTCTGGTTGACTCATTGATTTTGGACTTGGTGTGTTATTCTGCACTATACCTTATTCTCATTATATCTTTGGAAAGTTTGGGAAGGTTCACCTCCAAGTCTTATAATATCATTGTAAGAGGTGATGTTGGCATTAGTACCTGTAGTGGAACCCAATGGACATAGCACAATGTCAGATACATTATTTCTTTACATATAAATATGATATTTGTAGGCCAGTTAGATTACATGACTGGTTATAACTTAGAGTGGGCTTCAGGAAACAAGTCTTATTCTTTGTTTCTGCTTATATATGCTTCGTATTTGTTCATTTGTGTAGGAATTTAATAATAGAGTGCTGGAAGGTTTTCAAGTCACTCCCCTTTGGAATCAAGGTTTCATTTGCGATGATGGAAGGTGGAAGTTAGATTGCTTTTTAAGTATTAGATTCTCTGGTTAATTTTTTTTCTTACTTGACAGTTGACACAAATTTTAATTATAGGTCAAATTATGTAGAAACAGTAAAGACGGCTCGTTGGGAATATAGTACACGCCCTGTATATGGATGGGGTGATGTTGGGTCCACACAGAAGTCTACTGCTGGCTGGCTTGCAGCTTTTCCTGTTTTTGAGCCACATTGGCAAATATGCATGGGTGGTGGATTGTCAACAGGCATGTGCTAGTTGTTCGGCTATTCGCTATTCAATCTTTTATTTATATCATGGTCTTGAATCCTACATTTACTTTTATTTCTGAACTGAAACATAATAATTTTGTTTGAACAATTATTATGAATCTATCACGGCACTGACAGCTGTATACTACTAATGTATTTTGCCTAAGTGATTGACATTTAGAGCCAGTTTGGATAAACTTCTTAATAAGCATTTATGGAGGAAGAAATTTAGAATGATCTTACAGTAACTGAGTCAAACCCAACTTTTGCACCTTAAGTTTTCAGAAACTCCTTCATTTAACCTCCATGAGACCTGCCTCTAACTTTGTAAGGTTTTTTTTTTTCGTAAATTAAGAACCAAGTACTTATTTTAGTAAAAGAGTTCCCATAAACTAGAAGCTTTCCAAACTGGGCCTTAATGCATATTTGGAAACCCAACTTGTTTTCATGTTAAATGAGAATTGCTTCTGATTGACGTGTAGAGCACAAATTTCTCTTTCTTGCTTCTACTTGGGAGAATTGATTTTGAATAAATGTAAAACTGATCCCAACAAGCTATTAGTCACCTGCTACCTACAAAATATTACACGTCGATAATAGTCATGCTGAAAGGATATATAATCATTTCTAGAACCATGAGGTGAATCAGGAAGGGGGGAGTATAATGCTATTTACACTTACAATGTCAATTTTGGACTAAGATTGGATTACTAGGCTCATATTTTGGTGAAGTACTTTTATGCTTTAAGAAGTAATCACTCTTGCTTGCACCTTGCAGTATTTATGTCCTCTTTCATTTTTCTTATATTAATATTGAATCTCAGGTTGGATAGAGTGGGATGGCGAGAGGATTGAGTTTGAAAATGCCCCATCTTATTCAGAAAAGAACTGGGGCGGAGGATTCCCAAGAAAGTGGTTTTGGGTAAGTAATATTTTTATTCATGAAAGTATATCTTCTAAAGTTCATTAGCACATCAATTCCATGGTTTGCTATGAATCTTAAGCCGTTTCTGATTGTATGTAATCAATTGCAAACCTTGTCTATTGAAAATTGTGGTTAAAATGTTTTATTTCTTCAGCATTATGTTTTATACTTCTAGAAAAATCAATTGTCTGTTAACAAGCTATAGACAGCAAGCACATAAGTCATGCTTCATTAGGCCTTGGAGACTGCAGTAGATGGAGTCCTTTTGTATTGTTATATTGACATTCAATTATTCTCACCTTTGTTTGGATCAGTGTCTGTGCTTTTATATTTTTATGCATCTCAAATTGTTAATGTTTCGTACAGGTTCAATGTAATGTTTTAGAAGGTGAGGGTGCTAGTGGAGAAATTGCACTTACAGCTGCTGGTGGATTGAGGCAAATTCCTGGGATAACCGAGACCTTTGAAAATGCTGCACTGGTACCTTCATAAAGCATTTGGCTATAAATTTGATTTATTTCATAAATTTATTACACCAGGAAATAAATTTAAGACTACCTCTGAAATAAATGGTGCTAGTCATGGGAATGACAAAAGGACCAGGACATATAACTAATTTGATTTCTCTTTTTGCCAAAATAACTGTCTCTGCTCTTGCTAGTTGTTTTCTTTGATAAAGACAAACTCTTGGGTGAGTATAAATACAGTCTTTTAATCTCTTAAAATTTGTGCATAAATTGTATTACTGATACTTCACGGAAACAATTGTCCGCTGCTTAAAATCATGAGTGATGAAAAGAGTGATGTTAATATTTCGTATGAAGTGTTTTAATTAGATTGGTATTTCTTCTGAAATGTTCTAATTTGTATATCTAACGGTAGATGGTGCTTTCTTTCGTTTCACGTTGTGGTTATAAAATAAAAACATAATTTATGTTCTTCTTGTAAGAATTTTAGGGGTCTATTTGCCATCTTCTGTTGTTCACTGCATGCCATTAATCGTCCTCCTCTTGTTATTATTATTATGATTGACTTTTCTTAATTTTTACTATGTTGCAAACTGGTGCAGATTGGAGTTCATTATGGTGGAAAATTTTATGAATTTGTGCCATGGAATGGTTTTGTTAACTGGGAAGTCACTCCTTGGGGTTATTGGTTTATGTCTGCAGACAATGGCAGTTATCTGGTAATTTTATAGTTTTGAATCTCATTTGAACTTATCAATATATAAACTATGGAGTCCTATTTGTTTTTAGAAAAAGTTTTAGTTTTCATTTCCAGTTTTGACTTTTAACTACTTTTTTTCACTTTGTTTCAAATTTCCTCAACAAAACTGAAAGAGAATGAAATAAAAATAGAAATAGAACCCAAACAAATCCTAAATTTATGCTTTGTGCAACATAGTTGAACTTCTCAATGCAGGAGAAAAAATAATAATTTGATGGGACTTCTTTTGGCAAATGACATGAGTGTGTTTGTATTTACGTTCAAGTTGGTCAAAAACTCATTCACTCCAACGACACAAGAGACATGATACATTTAAACTGTCTTGTAATGTACGCTGACAGAAATCCGAACACACTATTGTGGCAGGTTGAATTAGAAGCAAAAACAGATGATCCCGGTACTCCATTGCGTGCGCCAACATCAGAAGCAGGCCTTTCACAAGCTTGTAAAGACACATGTTTCGGAATTCTTACATTGAAAATATGGGAACGAAGATATGATGGCAGCAAGGGGAAGGTGACTTGTTATTCGCACACATAAATTGTTCTTACATTCAATGTTTAATGGAACATGTTAATGAAATGTTTGGTAAATGGCAGATCATATTGGACGTTTCAAGTGACATGGCAGCTCTAGAAGTTGGAGGAGGTCCATGGTTCAGCACTTGGAAAGGCAAGACGACAATGCCACCGGTCATTGGCCCTGCTCTTGGATTACCCGTAGACCTAGATGGCATTTTTAATGCGGTTCCTCTGTTTAAACCACCTGGTTTGTGATCAATTGGTTTATATCTTTCTTTCAGTTTGATTTGAAGTTTGTATAAACTCTCTTATAGCATGTTTGGTTTCACGGGTGGAATGATCCAGAATCACCTCTAGTTAGAAGCCATAAGTTTTTGTAGTTTGTAAGTAATCATATATAAATTATGTCAAATTGTGAAGCCAAACAGACATTTAGTGAAGGCAGGTATTCAGAGAAAAGTTCAATGTTTATATATAGAAAGATCAAAATGAAAAGAATATCTGTTTACAATAAGTTTTATTAATATAAAACTCTTTTTATTCCTCGGAAACTAATACAGAAGATGAAAAATTAAGAAGCAAAAAATAAAACTGATGCAAGCTTCGTGAGCCAGTCTGCCGTCATGTTGCAACCCCCGTTGGATCCTGTTAGTGACATTTGTTTACTAAACAGATGCAAAACACACTATTTGTGTGTTCAAATGAAGCCAAAGGATCAACACACTCAACCTTCCGGATGTGTCTCTGATAAAAAAATCCCTCAGATATTTGTTTAATCATAAATAGTTGTTAAAATTTATAATTTTTTAATAATCATAAATTGAACAAGAAGTAATACAACTCGTGCGACACATGGTGCAAATATAATAAACATGAGTCGCATCGCCTTTGAAAATACGGTATCCCTCATAAGATTCGGTCAATAGAAAGCTCCTCAAAAAAATTTGGTTCATTTAGTATATAGTATTTGGGATTTGGGAATGATTTATATCTCATCCCACATGGCATTAAGGAATCTCAACGTGTTTGACCCATGAGTTAAATTAAAATGGGATTATATGGCTTTATTTTACTTTAGTCCACACCAGCAGAGACAACAATTGCACAGCTTATGCTTTGGATTAGTAGAAGCTGATCTCCTTGAACATCTAATCCTAGAGAGAAATCTATTTACTTAATGTCATTTTTAAACTTTAAGAGAATTAGACTCATAACTAACTTTGTATTGTAGTTACCTAATTGGGTATAGTATTTTACCGATTGAAATTTGATTCAAATTCATATCTTTTGTTATATAAGGATATATAAAATTATTGTACTATAGATTTATCCAGCTGTGTTTCAGATAGGCCACATGTTTCACAAAATAAATAATTAGAGAGAGAGGGGTTCCACCATATCATCACTTTTGAGCTAACTCGATCCACATTTGATGATCTCTTGGTCAATGAGCTAAAATGGTCTTTGCAATTGAACTAATTTGCTAAAACTTCGGGTAAAAAATGTAATATTTTATAGATCATCTAAAGTTTTGGTCCTTAATGACATGTGATATATTTAACATGAGATGAAATGTAATGGTTAGTTAATGAGTTTTGATTCGTTTACCAGATTATTTTTACAGCAAATATCTGCATTTCGTGGTGATTTATGATCGTCACAACTACAATTAACCGGTGTACACGAATTGTTTTTTTAATTATTATATCAAAAGGATGGTGCGTTGTATCCAATTATATGCGGTCCCTTTTTTTTGTATAAATTCCAACCAGCAATAGGTCCTCCATTTCTCAAGTCCCCACCTCCCTCCCTCTCTCCCCCTTCCTCTCCCTCTCTGTTGGGCGTGTTGTGTGTTTGGGTGGATAAAGATGGCAGGTGGTAGGAGAATCTTGTCCATGTTTCTTGTGGCATTTATGTGGATTAATGCCCAATATGCATTTGTAAGTTGTACTTTGACACCACAAGTGCAAAGAAAAATTGCTAGAGCCAATCAAAAGGGACCTTATCTTGGTCTGATCATACCAAATACTTTTGAACTAGACCCTCTTCTTCAGAATTCAGACTACACTCCAGTAAACTCACCATAGACTTTGCTGGTAAGTGCCATGTAATTTCACTATATTATTAATACACTTATGATTATAATTATGATGTTTAATGTATATGTCTTTTGGTACGAAAAACACTATTACATCAATTATTGAAGGAAGGAGATTTCGATTTGGAGCCATTGGCCACAAGCCTGTTATACTGGTCATGACAGGAATGGGCATGGTACACTTTTCTTTTTTCTCATTTTAGGCTATGATTAGACTCGTTAGTGCAAACACATTTTAGTACTCTTGTTGTACACAATCTTTGGATTCACTTTTAATCTTTTCAGAATCACTTCTATTTTCATAAATTTATAGTTGAGGGTTATGAATTAATGATTGGAATATTTTTGGAAACATAAAGATAAATGCAGGTGTAACTACTCAGCTTCTATTAAGCTTATTCACAGTTGAAGGAGTGGTGCACTACGGTGTTGCTGGAAATGCAAACCCATCCTTGCATATTGGAGATGTAGCCATTCCTCAATACTGGGCTCATTTAGCACTTTGGAGTTGGCAGGTATATATATTACCAAAACTCTAATAATATTTTTATTGCTCAATTACACTTTGTGTCCTTCATCTATCACGATTGTACAATTTGGATCGCTGATGTTTACAACAACAGACGATTTTGGTTCTGTAATTTTTTTGACTGGTTATTTGTATTGTGCAGAGGTATGGGCAAGGGCCTAATGATTCGTTACCCTTTGACTTCACAAAGGAAGTAGGATACTTAGAATTTGCCAATTACACCTCAAACTCATCTTCAAGTGTTGACAGTGATAACCAGCTCAACAATATCTGGTACGAACCAGAGGAAGTTTTTCCAGTTGATGGCATTCCAGAAGAGACCAAACATGCTCTTTGGGTCCCTGTAGATTCCAAGTACTACCATTGCTCAAAAACTCAAGGCAAGTTAGAGCAACTTTACATCTACTCATAAATCATATTTTTACTATTAATATTTAGTATACATTGTTTATAATTTATATCTTATGTGCTAAAATTAATTTACAAGAATTTTGTTTTTTGAAACTTTTGAACAAGACTTTTCTTGATGGATGGTACATATATCATATATCATTTAAATTATTCTGATATTTAGTGAAACCCAAAAAGATTTGAAGTCATGATTTAGCAAGATTGTAGTGTTAATTACTCAATTAATCCGATACTTTTATGGTATACACATGTGGTTGATTAAGTTTTGTAATGTATGTTCAGGGCTTGAAGCTAAAGGCGTGCATAAACTCAACGACATGCTTGTCCACTATACCAAAGGTGGAACTTGTTGATAGAGGAACAAGTGCGAGCATCTACCTAGACAACGCAGCGTACCGAACCTTCCTCTACAACAAATTCAATGTGAGCCCAGTGGACATGGAAAGTGCATCAGTGGCTCTTATATGTTTGCAACAAAGAGTGCATTCATTGTTTTCAGGGCTCTCTCCGACTTGGCCGGTGGCGGCTCCGCCCAGTCTAATGAGGCCGATACTTTCGCATCACTCGCCGCCACTAACTCTGTCACAGTGGTTTGTTGAGTTTGTTAAGCTCTTGTCACTCCACCGCAAGAGGTGGAACATGTTATAGTAAGCTATCATAAATTAATTTTTTTTTTCTATTTAAATAATGAGTGTAAATTATTATTTAAACTCATTATATAAGAATCAAATGTGAAACTTTTATCAAACCGGAAACAATCACTCACTTACACTTTCAAAAAAAAATGAGTGATTGTTTCCGGTTTGATAAAAGTTTCACATTTGATTCTTATATATGAAAAACGTTTCAAGGACAGCTAACCCTACAAGGATATGAATGTTTCCATGACTAGAAATACTTTTTTAAATTACAATAAAAGATAGCAGTTGTTTGAAATATAAATAAGTTACACTTGAAAATGCCACTTTGAGTATGCCTGGGAAAAACTGACTAACTGATAAATTAGTTGTAACTATTTTTTTTTAAGGCTGAAAGGACATATTGAAGATTAGTAAGTTCTTGAGTACACTTCACTCAAGTAGGCAATATAAGAAAGGAAATTAATCTTTGTCAATTACAGCTCATAGCACATTTGACCTGATGTGCACTTGCTTTGGCAAGAAGTCTGCAAATTGATTCCTTAACCTCTTGAGCATAATGAAGAGTTTCCAAGGTTTTGCAAAATTATTATTCACCTACTCAACTGCCAAAGTAGAATCACTTTCAGTCACAATATTTCTAAGGCCCACGCTTACCCCTCCGATGGCCTCCCCGAGTTCAGCCCGTGCCTGCCTCTCAGTTAGCGACGCGCCGCCTTACTCTGTCCGTTCATCCATGTCCTCTGACGGTGCGAGTCCGCCGGAAGCCGCGTCTGTGTCTACCATCGAGGTAAATCATTTGATCGATCACAGTTGTAATTTGTAAACCCTAAACCCAAACAACAATTGCTATTGCTACTGTATCTATCTATCAATCTCACTTTGTGAATTCAATTCAATTCAGATTCAGATTCAAACACTGCATATTGACATGGATCGAGATTTGATAATTGAAATCCTTTTGAGGTTACCGGTGAAGTCTATTGTACGATTCAAGGCTGTGTGCAAGTTATGGAGATCTCTCATATCCGATCCCCTCTTTGCATCATTACATTTTCAACGTGCTGCTCCTTCACTCCTTTTCGCTGACTTCATGCCATTCGAACCATTGACTTAGA